>NC_137642.1:6403781-6419185 GCF_963383615.2 Lipophrys pholis | reverse complement strand
CGGGAGAGCGGGGGGGAGGAGGGGACGGCTCGATGGATGGATGGCTTGCTGGGACACTGTGCCCCCTGATTTTCCCCCCAAAAAATCCCTCCCCCATCTCAAGCCCCCAGCCTCCTCCCTCCCTCCCTCCCTCCCAGCCAGTGTAGTGCCACTGTATTGTCTGCTTGCAGGCGGGCCGCTTGTTGCTTGCCTTCTGTCCTGCTGTGCTGAGTGCCTGACAAAAGAGCTCTTTTAAATATGTAGACAATCCTGGATCACTTGCACGCACACACACACACACACTCACACACACGTTTGTCACCGCTTTCCTCTTTTCTCTCTCCGTCAATTCTTCCGTGGCTAGACCTGGCCTGGGAATGTTTCCTTTTTCACGGAGAATCAACAAGTCTCAGACATGAAAAGGATACAGGAGGCTTTTCTCCCCCCTCAGTGCTGTATAAGCTTTGAATGAATGCTTTGTGGCATGGCCGTCTTGTCCAGGCTAAAAGCTGGAATCCTGTTTGTTATGGAGCTTTTGTTCTTACTGTACATTTAATCATTTTTTAAAAAAAATTTTATGCACAGGGAAAAGAAAACAGAAAAGAAAAGAGGTACTCTTGGTTGAAACTTTTTTTCTTTTCTTTCATGTGCTAAACTAGATGCCTCAACACATGTGTCTGGTATGCTTTAAAGAACGATTTTTAGACGGAAACATCTGTCTGGAGCTGATCTTTAATTTTTTTTTTTTTGGGAAGTTGAACCAAAGTTGAAGGAGGTTGCGCTCTGAGCCAGACCTGCAGATGCCGGCTTGGTGACGAGCAGAAAATCTGGCAGGGGGATTCGCGACGCGACAGTCAAACATCAGGACGCTTCCACATGTCCACATGACACTCTTCTCTTTATCTCGTCCTCCCCCCCTCCCTCCCCTCCTCCCCCCCGGTATGAGAGCCCTCCCTGGCAGCTTGGCAGAGTCCGCTCCCTCACGCGAAGCAGCAGAGTGCAAGGGGCCCGGGCCCCAGACAGGAGCCCAAGCTGGTCTCAGCCTCCCAACATGTTGAGCTGGCCCGCCTTGGGCACAGCCAAATGGTTCTGCAGCTGCCCCTTTGTCCCCCTTCCTTAAGTAAACAAAGGACAGAAACAAATTAATGACCTACATTCACAGCAAACCTCGCACGGCCTCCTCGCACACAGAGACGGAGGGAGAAGGAGAGCAGTTGTCTACAAGCAGATGTTCACTCACAACGATGCAGATTGCAATTAATGATCACCGAGCGGCTCGCATCCAAAGGAGCGGGTTAATGTATTTGCTGTGTCTGAAGTGACAATCCAAAGCGGCGCTGCGAGCAGGTAGCTTCATTTTGATGTTCCGACTAAGATTTCTGACGTAAATCTTAAAGGAAATATCATTTCGACGAATAAAACCGAAACTGCCATTTTTGTTCTCGGCCCGCGGCTCATTTTCACCAACTTTTCTCAAACTCAGCTTTTTTCTTAAGTTTCTTAAACCAAGATGTTCGTCATTTATCAGATGGAGAACAATGTCATAAAGATTAAGGCTGAGCTTATCGTGCCAGTGTGCGTTGGGGTGGGGTGGGGGGGGGGGCTTACCGAAGAGGCCATCTGTGGCCTAATGAACGCTGCTCCTTGGCCTCTGAGTGCAAGGGGCTCTTAATGCATCTGTAAGAGCAGGTTTACTGAGCAGCCAGACATTAGCTAAAGCTGATTTCTTTACTGGAAAACCCCAGTGCTTCAAGACCTTTGGAAGGAGTGCGTGTGTGTGTGTGTGTGTGTGTGTGTGTGTTGCAAGGGATTGGATCTTGACAAGCTGCCGCAGATTTGATTTCTCGAGTGCAGCTTTACACCTCCTGCAGATACAAGAGCGCGCACGGCGAGTGCATGCCGGCCATGGCACGCCGTGTCCAAGCGCAGCTCGCCGCAGAGCTTCTAAAACACACAAACATGTGCGCACACGCACATACGTAACGTCCGCCCACATTACAAGGCGGTCAGGGACAGGATGCCAAGATCTCCCGCTGTGGCCCTTCTGCAACCTGTAAACCCCCCCCACCCCGCCCGCCCTCCCCCAGGAACATTTCAGCAAACACAAAAAGAAAAACTTTACGCATCGGGTGAATTTCAAGATTCTTATAATTTATTGCGGTTTGCACACAATTTAAAAATGTCAACAACAGCACGCCAAAAAATTACAAAACTAAACACAATTAGAATTTACTCCCCTTGAGAAAAATTAAATAAAAATCAACCCAACTATGATTGTCAAAGCTAAAATGACTAAGGGAACGTAAAAATAACGCAAATAAAACTTTTAATCTCAAAAGGGAGCAAATATGTCTCAATCAAAATCTTCTTTTTTTTTTCTATTTTTCCCAGACAGTGATTGTCCTTTTTCAAAACAGACTCAGCCATTTCACGCCCCCACCCAGCTACCCCACCCACTTCAACCCCCCCCCCCCCCCCCACCTGCTTTTCCATAAACTATAAAAAAAAATTTAAGTTTTTTTTTTTTTTTTTGTATCATTTTTACCTCCCCCCCCCTTTTTTTGTTTTCAAGTAAGCACAGCAAAAAAAAAAAAAAGAAATTGATGGAGATGTCTTGTTGGAGTGGTTTTACTTCACAGCATTTACTCCACCTCCACCACACTCACACTTTTTAAAACAAACAAAAAAAGATTCAAACGGCCCGGACTACAGCAGTTTAAGGCGGTCAAGTACAACCAGAGGAACAGAGTTTTAAAAAAAAAAAAAAAAAGAGGGGAAAAAAAAAAAAAAAAAACCAGCAGTAATGATGAAAACAACAGCAGGATGGAGGGAGCCCATATGCAGACGCGCTGCCAGTGAAGAAATTACGTTTAGAGACAAAAATGAGACGATGTGGTGCAAACTGCCGCAATGTCACCCACACTGTTGCATTGGCAGAGCCTGGAGGTGCCACCAGATGACAGGGCGGCACAGAAGACCACCCCACCCACCACATGCACATCAGCAGCGGGGGCGCACGCACACACACACACGCACACACATACACACAACACACACACACACACATCTGTGTGAGGGAGGGGGTGGGGGGTGGGGGTGGGAAAGGGTGTCAAATGCTTTTTTTTGGGATTGTATAAACGCTTGACCTTTTTTTTTTTTTCTTTTTTAAATTCAAATTCTAAGATATTAAAAAGAACTTAAGTACAAACTGATGTAGCCCAAAACCCAAACACCACATTCACATACAAAAAAAAAAAAAAATCCAATCACAGGATCGAAATATAATAAAAGATAATTTTTCTGATAAATTCCATGAATTTACAGGATTTTAACAATCACTTCTTCATGCTATACAGTATCAAATACTTCCATAGCATGTGAAATGTGTCTTTTTTTCATTAAAGGCATCTTTTCAGCACACACACCAAACAAAAATCTAATTTCATGTCTTTTAGCTTAGAAAGGTGCACTCAGGCATGCCATTTCTCCATCATCTATCTCAACAAGTAAGGACTGTGTTTGAACACACACACGCAGGAATCATTCCACACTGGCTGCGTCTAACGTTTGGATGCGCCGCCCTGACCTGGGCGAGTCGGCGGCTCCGGCTCGGCTCAGATCAGCACCGAGCAACAGAGCGACACGGATATCTGACCCTTCGACCTTTCAGCATGAGGCTCGGGTTCAATCTCGCACTATCCTCCACACGTCAGCCACTGAAACTGCACTCCGCAGACCCGGATCTGTGGAAATATTTAAGATATGGCTCGGCCGCGGACACGGGGAAGGGAGACGAAAAACAAATGGATGAGCAGTGGCGACGTTAACGCCTGAGGAGGAGGAGGAGGAGGAGGTGGACGAAGATGTTCAGTAGGTTCAACTGACTGGTGCTAACCAAGTCACACACACTCACACACACACACAGCGGCACACAGCAGAGAGATCAGTGCATATAGACACAGGCTTAAAAATGCTTCATCATATCGCTTCAACATCCGACGAAAACACATTCGGTAACATTCTTCTAAGAGCCCAGCGACAGACCTACAACGACGAGGAGGAGGAGGAGGGGGAGAAAAAAAATAAATACAAATTTAAATAAAAAAACCTGTCAAACATGTTCAAGCCCTCTCCCAACCCTCCCCCGATGCAAAAACTCAAAAAGGTTTAAGACAAAATCAAATTCTCATGCATTTTTCTCCACAGTTGTGAGAATAATATTCAGTTTTTCCAACAGACTGCACCGTGAAGAAGTATTCACAAAGTAAATAAAAATAAAATAAAAGAGGAAAAGCCTGTTGTCAAATATTTGATCAATTACATTGTGTACAGTAATACAGCAAATTCACATTTTCATCTCAAAATATACAGGTTCTGGACGTCATGCAACAACAGCAGGTCCCATTACAAAAAAAAAGTAACAAAATAATAATATTAATAATAATAATAATAATCATTAAGTTAAAAAATTGTGAAGGATTAAAGTTTTTAAACTATAGCGGAACAATATACAACAACCTTAAATTAAATAACTTTTCAACAAGAGATGTTTTAAAGACTGCCAGCTAGATTTAAGAAAAAAAAAAAATCTATCAATAACAATAATAATAATAATAATAATTATCTGTAAAGGTCTTTTCATTTTTAGAAAATACTTCAAATTGATTGGAAGTGAAAAAAGGAGGCTGTGCATTGCATGAGTGCCATGGGTTCGTCTGTCAGTCAGCTTCCCCCCCAAACGCACGACGCCAAAGAGCTTAACGAGATGAGCGGGGAGCGCTTCGCCAGCGACACCTCCATGCCAGTAGAACAAGGAAATTAATACACACAGAAAACACACTCATACACACTCGCGCGCGCGTCAGGTGAAATTTTTGCCAGAGTAGTGCAGTATGACGCGCGCGCACGCACACACGCTATCCTCAAAGTGTGTGTGCGGCGGCGGCGCCGAACTCGTGGTGATCACAGTACCCGTTTAGTGTATTGTCGTGATTTCTTTCTTTCTTTTTTTTTCACTTCAGTGTGTTCGACCTGAACTCCTGCAGTGGTGTTTGCTGCCTGTGGGACTGGGACCGATACGCTGGCCGGCGTCGTGAGCTGTTGTGTCTGGGATGAAACACAAGCGAGAGTGAAAAAACTCCTTGGAGCAAGGCGAGACATTCTCACCGGGAACCCCGTCGTCCTCAGACGCAACTCAAAACCACCAACAGAGGAGAAATGAACGCCCCAAAAAAATAATAAAATAAAATAAAGAGTAAAAACAAAACCAAACAAAATGAAAAATTTTACTCCAAATAGCAACAACTGAAACAAAAACTCAGTAGTAACATTTTCATGTGCTATTAAAGTGCAATTGAATGAGATGTTGCAACAAACAAGAACATGACTCACTTAAACCCCGAATGTCAGACTCTGCCGCCCCCACCCCTCTCCTCCGCCCCTCCGCCTCTCTTTCCCTTTGTCGAACCCAGCAGTCTCTTCCTACTTCCACAGTTCCTGGGAGCTGTCTTCGATCGCCCAATCCCTGACATTGGGCAGCGCCAGCGGCTCGCTCTTCACTGACAGCGAGTTGACCAGTTCGCAATGGAACTTGCGAATGTGTCGGTAGAGGTCCCCGGACTGCGTGAAGCGCCGCTCGCACCACTTGCAGGCGTGCGGCTTCTCGCGTGTGTGCACCACCGCATGGCGGCTGAGGTTGTGTGAGTACTGGAAGCTCTTGCCGCAGGTGGTGCAGGTGTAGGGCTTTTCGCCGGAGTGTGTCCGCTCATGGCGCTTCAGCGTGTACATGCAGGAGAAGGTCTTGCTGCAGATGGTGCAAGTGGGCACGTTGACGTCTCCGGCGGGCTTGGAGCGGATGCCCTCCTGCTCCCTGAAATGGGAGCTGAGGTGGAGCTGGAGGATGTGGGGGGAGGGGAACACTTTGTTACACAGGGGGCACATGAAGATCTGGGTGTGCTGGGCCGATAGCATGTTGGAGACGTAAGGCAGCAGCGAGCTATCCATGCTGGCCGCCTCGGCCTGGGCGCGCTCGTTCTCGCCCCCGAGAATGTCTTCGTCGTCAGCCGAGGCCGGGGGCTTGTCCTCGCGCTCCAGCTCGGAGGCCAGCGACGCCTCCCGCAGCGCCGACAGGTGCGCCTCCAGGCCGAGTCGCCGCTGGGCCGACAGCGGCCCCCCAACCCCGTGGTGGCCCAAGCCCCCGTTGGCGGTGGGGACGGTGGCCTTGGCGAGACCGCTGTGCTCCATGTCGTAGTCCCCGCCTCCCAGTTCTTCGTCCTCATCTGAAGCTACACCCCTCTCCACCTTCACCCTCACAGCCAGCGGGCTCTGCAGGCTGTCCGGCGTGGCGGCGCCGCTGAAGTAAGACTGGTGGTGGTGGTTGCTGTGGTTGCTACCGGCGATCGGCTTGACCGACAGGTCCAAGACGCAGTCGGCCGCGTCGTTGGACACCCTCCTGCCCCGGTGTGCTCCCCGGGAGCTGACGGAGCGGTGGGACCTCTGGGAGAGGGAGCCGGAAGAGCTGGTGGGGCTGCCGGCCGGAGAGACCAGCTTCCCTCCCTCCCCCACGCCTTCCCCGCCGTGCGTCTCGGCCTCGCCGTGCCCCGGGCTCGTCGTGGCCATGGCCGGCGTGCCCGTTCTGTCTGCGGCCGGCAGCCGCAGCCACAGCGGTCCCCCCTCGGCCTTGGCCTCCTCCTCTTCATCACTGTGCAGCAGGTCTGCGGTGGCAGGCCGGCCTGTTGAACCATCTGATAGACTGTCGGCCTTGTCGGAGCAGCTGGAGCCGCCATCATCCTCCCTGCGCGTGCTGTCCGCCTCCGCTGTGGCCTTCTGCTTCAAACGCTTCTTACACACCTTGACAATGTCATACATGTGCAAGTAGCTGGCCGCTGCCAACACGTCCTCTACGGGAAGGTCCTGGAACTGCAGCTTGCCCTCGTACATGAACTCCAGGAGCAGGGAGAAGGCCGGGGCCGTGACGATGTCGCTGTTGAGGTGCACCACATCTCGCTTGTCGAGCTGGTCCTTGTAGAAGAGGTGAAAGTACATGCTGCAGGAGGCCAGCACGGCGCGGTGGGCGCGGAACTGGACATCGCCCACCAGCACCGTGGAGTCACACAGGAAGTCCTGGTGCCGCTGCTCGCTCAGACACTGGAGTAAATGTCTGCTGTGATCTGGGAACTCCATCCTGCCGTCCTCATAACCTGCAGCCACAAAGACACCGAGCGAGAGAGAGAGAGAGAGAAAAAGAGAGAGAGAGCATTAGGATCGTCAACATTTGTTGTGACATTTTTTTTTTTTTTTTATTTACATGGATTCAGATTTTTATTTTTATTTATTTTTTAATCTTAGATAGGAAAATGTAGAAATGAAAAACAACTAAAGAAATAAAAATAAGACCACAAAAGTATACTGAAAAGGTCGAAGCATCACTGGGTCACTTTCATCGTTACAAGGCTTTTCTGTTAAAAGCACAATTTTCAAAGATTTATGCAAAATGACATAAATTAAAAAAAAAACATACAAAAGACTAAAACACCTACAGTTACAGACGCTAAATCAAACCACTGAAAAACACCCGCAGCGGAAGGGAGGTGAAGAGAGTAAAAACGGGAGAAGATGGAAAATAAGGGGCATTTTTAACTCGGTCAAAAGTGAACAGAATGGGACTAAGAATTACAACAAACCATGCAGCGCAAATACTGTAAATATTCTCTTGCACTGGAGCCGGTGACCTGTGCAAAGTCGTGATTATTTACACACAATCACAGCATCAAATACCAGAAATAATTCCTGTAGCCGTAAAAGATTCCTTCATCATTTTGCTTCTGCCATAATTCAGCATTTTACGCAGGAAAAAAAAAAAATGGAGAATAGAAAACAAATACAAATAAGTGTAATTTCAAAATAACCACAAAAGCAGTTTATACCAAGAAAAAGATTAGAAAGAGCAGGTACACCAGCAGCGACGGATTCTTCTTCTCTGTCTCTGCGCTCTCTCTGTATCTCTCCAACTCCTCTGCCTGCACTCCTGGATTGTCGCTGCTCCTACGCTGGTTATTTTTATTAACCCACTTTGGCCTGGCCTGGCACAGCCCTTTTAGGTAACCGGCTTTCAGCTGCACACGCTGTCCTCACGTACACAAACATACACAAACACACACACTTAGTACCAGCCTACCTACAACCACCTCCACAGGCTAAGTCGAGCAGGAAAACTGGCCAATTGAAGCAGTTCTGTCAAAAGCAAAACAGCTTGTCCCTTGTTTAACCTGCGAGTTCAGGCTTTAGGAGTGAGATTAGACCACGGAGGGGGGGGGGGGGGACGGAGGAAATTTTAAGCGTTGCTTTGAAGATGTACTCAAAAGTCGATAAAATAAAGAAGAAATAACTGAGAAAAATCTTTGATTACTGAAAGTAAAGAGTAAAAGACAAAATTTGTGAGAAAAAAAAAATGGGGGGGAAAAAAAAAGTCCCACCTGTTAACCAAGTCGATTTGTCCTGCCTGAGAAAATACATTGGTCCCGCTCTGCACTGTGTTAACCAAAGCAGTTAAATCACCTCATTTGAATGAAGCTAAACCAAGAATGTCAGCGTGTGCGAGACCATGTGTGTGTGTGTGTGTGTGTGTGTGTGCGTGTCTGCCTGGTGTGTATGTGTGTGTGTGCTCGCCCTCCGGCTTGATCAGACTGCTTTTAATGAGGGGGACTTACGGAGGACAAGGGTGTAGCACCTCCCAACCTCCCCCTCCTCCACCTCACCCCACCGTCCAGCCAAACCCCTTCGCCGCCGCCACCACCACCTCCACCTCCTCTCTCACACACACACACACACACACACACACACACACACACACACACACACACACACACACACACACACACACACACACACACACACACACACACACACACACACACACACACACACACACACACACACACACACACACACAGTCCGTCACTCAAACACTCCTTCTCATCTGAATCTTGCAAGAAAAACCCTGGCACATCCGCCCCGTAGTAGAAACTGCCCTCTTCCTCCACCCCCTCCACCTCACCACCACCACCACCACCCAGAAGAGAAGATTTACAATACAATCACTGTAAGTGCCCTGCTCGTCACAGCATCAATCCTAATCCTTAAAGATGGCTAAAAATAAAGACGCCGGTGGCGGCGGAGGGGAGGGAGCCGGCCGTGGCAGAGGCTCGGGAGGGCAGCGGCCGGCCCGTCAGCCGGCCCACCCGTCAGCCCGGCCGGGCCACTGGACACCAGGCAGGGGTCTGAGAGAGGGAGAGAGAGCGAGCGAGCGAGCGAGAGAGAGAGAGACGGGGAGGGAGAGGGTGAGGGAGAGGCTGGGACGGCCGGGGAGGGAGGCTTACCCACATCTGATCCAGCTGACGGGGGCCATATGGCAGCTGCTAGCCAGATAAAGAGATTAAGACTAGGAGGGAGTGCGATTACAGCTGTCTAGCCAATTCAGGCAGCTCAAATCTGCAACTTCTAAATTAGTCTCCTCCACTCCAGCCGACAGGAGGGGGAAAAAGTGGGCAAAGCAGGCTGAACATGCTTTCAAGTAATTTTACGCCGGGTCAAAATCAACTTGATGGAAAAAAAGCACATTAAATAATAAAGATTAAATAACTTGTTATTTAACTATGGCATATTTAAATACAACAGTGTTAATTTTCTTTTTTTTTTAATTTGAACTAATTACCTAATAACAATTTTCTTCATAAAAGCCTGACTTTATGTGATGATTAAACTACAAATAAAAACCAACTATATTTCTTCACTTCAATTAACAAGTGTCCACACAAAACGCCTGACGACACAGAAGCAGAGTTCAAAATGCATCTCTGTCTCTCTCTAAAACACACCAGCGAGTATTTCCAGACTGCAATTACCCCTCAGATAGGCAGCAGCACTGACTACTTTTCCCGTTCACTACTGAGGCACTCTCGCACAGTTTCTCATACTGATTTGACACTTCGGAGATCCCCAACAACAAAACAAAATAACTATTTCACTACTCAAGACTCGCCGGCTCTCTCGTATTTACAGACACACAGACACACACAAATGCACAAAAACAATACCTGCAGCAGTATGCATCAACTTGATTAACTCCACTGTAGCAGAATAGCTGGTCTCTCTGGCTGGGAATGGCTGTGTACCTCTGTGTACGCCTCTCTCTCTCTCTCTTCCCTGCTCTGTCTCGTCCTCACTCTCTCTTTGAATCAATGAGTGGGTAGAAGAGGAGAGAAGAAGAAGAAGAAGAAGAAGAAGAGGGAGGCAGCGCAAAAAAAAAAAAAAAAAAAACGCTGTTCAAACTGCAAGGGACAGATGCAAAGTGGAGGAGATGTTGGAGGGGGAACGAGATACCACCTCCCTCCTCCTCTTCCTCCTCCTCCTCCGAACTGGCGCTGATCGGCAGCCACAAACACACACACACACACACACAGCACTAACTCTCCCAGGCTGCCGCTGAGACTCACAATAAAGGACTGGGGAGGGGTGGAGGCGGCGGAGGGATGGAGGAGGAGGAGGTGGGGTGGATGGCAGCCTGTCAGCTGCTCTGACATCATCCTCAGATGGAGATGCTACCTCCAGCTGTGCTCTTTCTACAGCCATATGCTGCCTCCTCTACACTCCTGCCACCAGACTCCTCTTTCATTCTACCAACACCGCACAACTTTGTCTCTCTTTTTTCCCCTTTTATTCGCTTTCTCTGGAAAAAAAAACAAAACAACTAAACTGTGTCTACTAAACACTGTGGGATGCTGATTTGGAGTTTACTCACCAAAATTATTGAACCCCATCCGCCCACTTGCCACCAAATCATAAAGTTTATGAAAAAAAAAAAAAAAAAAATATTCAGAGTAAAAACTTTCTCCAAGTGTTGTGATTTTCTTCAAACACTTCGCTTTCTCTCTGTGCTGTCTGTCTCCTTCCAGTAACCATAAACAAAGGCCAACGCAGCACATTTGCAACTGACAGACGCATGCAGCTGATATTGTTTTCCACTTCTTCACGGTTCAGCGCCACAGCCTCACTGGTCTGGTGTTCATTCATTCACTCCCTCATTCATCCAGCTATCTGTCTATCCACTCATCTGTCTATTCATATATTCACCCCCTGCTCGGAACACCCCCACCCCCCAAATCGAACCAAAAAAAGAAAAGAGGAAACAATGAGAACAAGTCATAAAGAAAGAGCCCAATGAGTGCTAAACAAAAGGTGTACAAGGCTTTAATAAGCCGGGGAGAAACTTCTTACAGCTGCTTTATTTCGCTTTCGATTTATGGGGAAGTGTTTTCTGGATTGAAGTGTGTGAATTCACAGCATCAACTAAAAAAAACCAAAACATTTTTATATTTTTCTCCGCTGCACGATCATAATTAATAAACTTATTAAAAATATTGAATGCTTATCCCAGCTGCGCGTGGATGTGGGCGATATTAATTTTAGTTAGTTTTTTTGAGCATTCATGCCTTAATTATATACGGCGTAATTAAACTTTTTTTTTTTTTTTTTTTTTTTAACTTGGAAGTTATAATTAACTTCACCACTGGAGTTTTGCGTAATTGTGCAGTTTAAAAAAAAAAAAAAGAAGTCCAAGCGTATTTATGTTAATTTATTTACACAAAACACAGTTTGATTAAAACAGTTAAGAGTTTACATGCATACATGTTTTGTTTTTAAATTACATTTCTCACGTTAGGTCGTGTTTGAAGAGTGTTTCCAAAGCGAGGAAAAGGTGCGTTAAAAATAAATAAAGAAGAAAAGTCGCTGATCGACCGAACAACACGCCGGGACTGCAATTAATTTCTCAACAGAAGACACAACACACACACACGCGCGCACGCACACGCGCACACACACACACGGAGACACAGTGACCCACGCAGCTAGCTATAGCCCGATCCCAGCTAACAAAGTAAGGCGGCGGACAGGCTCCGGTATTGAGCTATTTACAGTTGTTCCGGAGGCCCCGGTGCTATGACAACAGCTGCTAAAACACCGCGGACACGCAGCGAAACACAGCAACTATCGCTGCGCGGAGGCAACACAGTCATGCTAGGGAAGGTTTAGCTACTTTTCCCCCTCCGGTAACCCACCCAGCCTCGCTCCCCCTCCGGAGCCTCCTTCAATCGGACTCCGGTGTTAAAGAAGCAGCACTCACAGACAACCAGGTCCGACGTCTTCCCCTCCGCGTCTCCTCCGTCAGATCCCCCTCCCGTCTTCTTCTTCTTCTTTCCCCCTCTCCTTCCGAGACCCAAACTAGAGCGACTTTGGACTAATTTCCATCGCAGGCTGTGCCGAGGCGAGCGGGCGGAGGGGGACGGGGAGTCGAGCACTCTGCGGCGGCCAGATGTTTCCGAGCTGTTGCTGCTCAACTCGGGGCTGGGAGAGGGAGGCGAGTTGACTGGCACGGCGCGGAAGCCAATGGTACCGGCTCGGAGGAAAGTGAAGGCAAATTGGAAGCGGCCCACCGCCGGGGGAGAGGGAGGGATATGTCTTCTTCGCTTCGTCGGCGTAGGTTGACACCGGGCAGCGGCGCGCGCGCAGCGAGAAGACAGAGAAGAAGAAGAAGAAGAAGGAGCAGGGCCAAACCAACTGGTTCTGCGAGTCAGTGAGGCGGACTGGCGCAGCGCGGCGCGAGAGAGTGGAGAAGCGGCGCGAGGCGCGCTGGGTACTGTAGTCAAAGCAGGGAGGTGGGGGGCGTGAGTGTGAGCGCGTGCGGGGGAGTGTGGAGAGGCGGAGCTTCTGTGAGCAGGTGCACCACCTTGATAGGAAAAAAAAAAGAAGAACGAAACAAATCCTGCTGCTTCCAGTGGGGGAAGCATCAAACAGCTGCACCAGCTTCAGCTTCGAGGCACATCAGGGGAGTCAAACACATCTTACTTCAGGAGAGCCACACACTGCGCCTTAGTTTCATCTCGAGTGGTGAAATAGAGCAACACTAACCCAAAATTAAACTTTCTAAAGTTGATGAAAAGATCTTTGTTTTCACAGAAACAAATAATTACTCCTGAAAATGACAGTGATCGCCAACATAAAGACAGTTTTTAATGATACCTTCTGGTTTTTCTCCTCGACCGGGCCTCAAGAACCAGAATTTCCTACCTGCACATGTAAAAATGTGTCACAAACATCCTGTAATCCTTGGTGCCAAATTCAGTGAAATGTCAAAAAAAAAAAAACTCTGACATTATGCATGTTTTTACAAACTAGTGTCTTTGTGACTCGGGCTTGAGGTGAACTAACTAAACTAATCACACTTCTTTACCTTCGGGAATTTTTTTTTTCTGCATTTTGTCTCTAAGTTGCAGTGGGCAGCCATGATGGGGGGTCAAGACTGTTGCTCAGGGACCCACAGTGGTGGCCTGTCAGCTGTGGGATTTGAACCTGAAAACATCCAGTCCAAAGTTCACTTCACAAGCGTCCCGACCACCGCGGCCCCAAACAGAAGCTCCCTTTCATGGCAGCATCACCGATATCTCCGCTCAGTGTTGCCTTCTGTCCGCCACTCTTAAGAAAGTTGTTTAAAAAAATCTATGTTTTCATAGAATGTTTAACCATTTGCTTGGTGGTGCTGAACTCGTTTGCTCAGTTTATCTTGATATTTTTCAATCAAAGCACTTTGTCAACTTTGTATATCTATACATTTCTATTTCTACTTGAAATTACTGAAGTTAATGTCACTTTCTCAAACTTACTCAGTTATAAATAAAAATACTTTTGCAAAGAAAATACTCTGAAACCTTCAAAAAAAAAAAGTGAAATACAGTACCGTTGCATTATCAATTAATTGACCTGTATAGAATATAAATGTCCAAAGTACATGACACAATTGTTCCGTTAAAATACATTAAAAATAAGTAAATTTTCCAGTTTTAACTTCCTGTTTTAAACGAGGAGAAGAAGACTGCATTGTTTAAATTGTACCAAAGGTAAGTAACAAATCCACACATGCTTGGTTGCAGTAAAATATGTATTTTTAGTCCTTTCCTTCCACCCTTGATAACATCTTATATACTGACGTGGGCTGATGACAGAAGAGGAAAATGACTCTCTCCAACATTCCTCTCCCAATACACACACACTGGGGATAAAAAAAGAAAAGGCCACTCCTGCATTAATAAAACACTTATAAAAAAATCATATAACATGCACTTATATGAAAAAATCCACCATGTTATGTAAATTCTTTTTCATAGATATGATTTGAAAATAACAAATTGTGATGTATTTGTTTCACTAAAGCAATTAAGTTCCAAGCAAACGAGTTGTGAACAAGTTCAGATGTTTACTCATGCATTTGGTCTCAGCTATTTCATATACAGGTTATTTTTTTATTTTTTTTGCTTTAGGCTTTTTAAACATGAATGAAAATATTGTTTCAATACACAAAATGACCTGATTGTACCATTAAATATTCATGAAGTGTTTGCTTTTAAATGGATTAAAGCCTATTCTTTATAAATGAAAAACAAGGTTTAGAGGATCTAAACTATATATTGTGTATGATATTATATATCTAGCAGTAAAGTTGATATCAGGCATCACTTGGTAAGTCTTACTAGCACTGTGTCTTTTTCATTTGTCGTAAAGTCCTGACGTAGTTTCTGAGTTTGTGGAAGCGTCAAAACGTCCATTCATAAAAAAAACATGCCAGTTTTCACTGTTACTAAGCCGACATTCCTCCAGACAGCAGTTATAAAAGTTTCTGAATACTTGTTGCCACAGACACAGGCACTTCCCACCATATTTGGCATTTTATTGTCATTTTATTCACGTAACAGATGCCTCATAAACAAAAGTACATATCAATTACTGAAAGAACAAAAAAGCACTAAGCTGATGGAGCAACTGCTTCAAACAGCTACAAGATTCTGATGATCACTGCAACACGAGATAAACTTTATAGGAAGGAAAGAAGCACGTGGGTTGAGTCATATTTTCACTTTCATCTAAATCCACACCCTTATTTTGGTAGGAGTGAAAAGAGTGAACACACCTCTGAGTTCCGACCAAATGAGTTTCAGAAGAAAGCATGCAGGCGTTGCTCATTAATTCCCTGCTTTTAAAGGGACACTTGGGAGTGGAACACAGTTCTGACTGTGGGTTTTGAGACTGACGTTGGCGGGTGACCTGAGCTGGACACCGACACACAAACGTCCCAAACTCTCTAACGTTTGTTTCCTCCACTCCAAAAGCCGGTTTTCCACCCTGACACAGGATTTACAGTCGTTGAAGTGAGTGCCCAGAACAAAAGCTGAGTGAAAGGAATAACCCGACTGAAAGTAACTCCTTATAAAATGACTAATGTGGGCCGAACGGCAGCCTCGCACAAACACACACTATAGAGCGGACAAGTCCTTGTGCTTGGCTGACAGGTTTTGAACACCCGGTAAATCCTCTGA